>NC_057802.1:611790410-611806995 GCF_018294505.1 Triticum aestivum | reverse complement strand
GCCCCTGAACTGCTGACGCGTGGAAGCCTTTTGGTCCCGGTTGGTGGCACCAACCGGGACAAAAGGTCCCCCTGCCTGGGCAAGTGGCAGCGGCCACGTGGAGCCCCATCTGTCCCGGTTCCTGGGCGAACCGGGACTAAAGCTATAGGGCTTTAGTAACGACCCTTTAGTCCCGGTTCAGGAACCGGGACAAATGGCCCTCACGAACCGGGACAAATGGCCCTTTTTATACTAGTGATATGTGGTAGTTTATTTGATTTATATGCCATTTGAGCTTAAAATAACTCTTAGTTTCCATATGTAGGTGTGGTTTACTTACTGCTTTCCCGTCTCCGTCGTAACCACCGTCGATTGTCCGCACCGACCCGTCGCCGGCACCACCTTGTGGTGAGCCTCTTTTTCTTATCTTTTTTATATAAAAAATCATGTTTGTGTGATTTAGATATATAGTTACTTGTATAATTATCTTACCCGTACGTTGTTTGTTTATACATAGTGCCATGTTTTTGATATCCGTCCCCGTCGGCCCTCGTCCGTGCTATGATTCGGATGTGGTATATTCTCTCTTAAAACTATTTGTTGCATATATTTCGTGTTTATGACAAATTATGTCCATCAAGTTGACATAGATATTTTTATCTAGGAGGTATGTGAACCGGAAATTCCAACCGACCCTATTGTCGAGAGGTTAAATTTAGTTGAAAGATAAAACGAGTATTTGAAAGAAAATTTGAAAAGAATTGAGGGGGAGAAGATGGAATTGGAGTTGCATGTTGCTGATGTCGTTGATGATCACAAGATCAAGATGGAGAAAATGCGGTGAAAGATTAGAAAATATGCCATTGATAGTGAGGCTTGGTATCATTATGCTGTTCGATCAATTGTTACCTTAGTTGCGATCTTGATCGCATTTGTTGTTGCATGTAAATGCTTTAGCTAGAGAGTTATTTGTATGAACTTTATGTATGAACTTGTATTAATTTGGTCTATTCGGTGGTGTCTAATGAAGATGAGCCGGCAATGGATGTACGATGACCCATGCTCTCCCCAGTTCGTTGATGGCGTGCATACTTCTCTGATTGTGGCTCAGGCAAACAAGTGGGCGGATGGTTTTATGCCTTGTTGATGTCTACTACACAACCTTCTTCTTGTAGACGTTGTTGGGCCTCCAAGTGCAAAGGTTTGTAGGACAGTAGCAAATTTCCCTCAAGTGGATGACCTAAGGTTTATCAATCCGTGGGAGGCGTAGGATGAAGATGGTCTCTCTCAAGCAACCCTGCAACCAAATAACAAAGAGTCTCTTGTGTCCCCAACACACCTAATACAATGGTAAATTGTATAGGTGCACTAGTTCGGCGAAGAGATGGTGATACTAGTGCAATATGGATGGTAGATATAGGTATTTGTAATCTGAAAATATAAAAATAGCAAGGTAACTAATGATAAAAGTGAGCGTACGGTATTGCAATGCTAGGAAACAAGGCCTAGGGTTCATACTTTCACTAGTGCAAGTTCTCTCAACAATAATAACATAACTGGATCATATAACTATCCCTCAACATGCAACAAAGAGTCACACCGAAGTCACTAATAGAGGAGAACAAATGAAGAGATTATTGTAGGGTACGAAACCACCTCAAAGTTATCCTTTCTGATCGATCTATTCAAGAGTCCGTAGTAAAATAACACGAAGCTATTCTTTCCGTTAGATCTATCCTAGAGTTCGTACTAGAATAACACCTTAAGACACAAATCAACCAAAACCCTAATGTCTCCTAGATACTCCAATGTCACCTCAAGTATCCGTGGGCATGATTATACGATATGCATCACACAATCTCAGATTCATCTATTCAACCAACACAAAGTACTTCAAAGAGTGCCCCAAAGTTTCTACCAGAGAGTCAAGACGAAAACGTGTGCCAACCCCTATGCATAAGTTCATAGAACCCGCAAGTTGATCACCAAAATATACATCAAGTAGATCACGTGAATATCCCATTGTCACCACAGATAAGCACGGCAAGACATACATCAAGTGTTCTCAAATCCTTAAAGACTCAATCCGATAAGATAACTTCAAAGGGAAAACTCAATCCATTACAAGAGAGTAGAGGGGGAGAAACATCATAAGATCCAACTATAATAGCAAAGCTCGCGATACATCAAGATCGTATCACCTCAAGAACACGAGAGAGAGAGAGAGAGAGAGATCAAACACATAGCTACTGGTACATACCCTCAGCCCCGAGGGTGAACTACTCCCTCCTCGTCATGGAGAGCGTCGGGATGATGAAGATGGCCACCGGTGATGGATTCCCCCTCCGGCAGGGTTCCAAAACGGGCTCCCGAGAGGTTTTTCGTGGATACAGAGGCTTGCGGCGGAGGAACTCCCGATCTATGGTGCTCCTCGATGTTTTTAGGGTATATGGATATATATATAGGCGAAAGAAGTCGGTCAGGGGAGCCACGAGGGTGGGGGGCGCGCCCAGGGGGTAGGGCGCACTCCTGACCCTCGTGGCCACCTCGAAGCTTCCCTGACGTTACTCCAAGTCTCCTGGATTGCTTCCGTTCCAAAAATAACTCTCCCGAAGGTTTCATTCCGTTTGGACTCCGTTTGATATTCCTTTTCTACGAAACACTGAAATAGGCAAAAAACAGCAATTTAGGTTGGGCCTCCGGTTAATAGGTTAGTCCCAAAAATAATATAAAAGAATATAACAAAGCCCATAAACATCCAAAACAGGTAATATAATAGCATGGAACAATCAAAAATTATAGATACGTTGGAGACGTATCAAGCATCCCCAAAAATTTTGATGTGGAATGCTACCTAGCATTTTTCTCAATGTAATTTTCTTTATTGTGACATGAATGTTCAGATCCAAATGATTCAAGATAAAAGTTCATATTGACATAAAAATAGTAATACTTCAAGCATACTAACAAAGCAATCATGTCTTCTCAAAATAACATGGCTAAAGAAAGCTACCCTACAAAATCATATAGTCTGGTTATGCTCTATCTTCATCACACAAAGTATTTAGTCATGCACAACCCCGATGACAAGCCAAGAAATTGTTTCATACTTTTATGTTCTCAAACTTTTTCAACTTTCACGCAACACATGAGCGTGAGCCATGGACATAGCACTATATGTGGAATAGAATGGTGGTTGTGGAGAAGACAAAAAAGGAGAAGATAGTCTCACATCAACTAGGCGTATCAACGGGCTATGGAGATGCCCATTAATAGATATCAATGTGAGTGAGTAGGGATTGCCATGCAACGGATGCACTAGAGCTATAAGTGTATGAAAGCTCAACAAAAGAAACTAAGTGGGTGTGCATCCAACTTGCTTGCTCACGAAGACCTAGGGCATTTTGAGGAAGCCCATCATTGGAATATACAAGCCAAGTTCTATAATGAAAAATTCCCACTAGTATATGAAAGTGACAACATAGGAGACTCTCTATTATGAAGATCATGGTGCTACTTTGAAGCACAAGTGTGGTAAAAGGATAGTAGCATTGTCCCTTCTCTCTTTTTCTCTCATTTTTTTTTATTTTTTTATTTTGGTGGGCTTCTTTGGCCTCTCTTTTTTTATTTGGGCTTCTTTGGCCTCTTTATTTTTTATAAAGTCCGAAGTCTCATCCCGACTTGTGGGGGAATCATAGTCTCCATCATCCTTTCCTCACTTGGGACAATGCTCTAATAATGAAGATCATCACACTTTTATTTACTTACAACTCAATACTCAGAACAAAATATGACTCTACGTGGATGCCTCCGGCGGTGTACCAGGATATGCAATGAATCAAGAGTGACATGTATGAAAGAATTATCAAGGTGGCTTTGCCACAAATACGATGTCAACTACATGATCATGCAAAAGCAATATGACAATGATGGAGCGTGTCATAATGAACGGAACGGTGGAAAGTTGCATGGCAATATATCTCGGAATGGCTATGGAAATGCCATAATAGGTAGGTATGGTGGCTGTTTTGAGGAAGGTATATGGTGGGTGTATGGTATCGGCGAAAGTTGCACGGCACAAGAGAGGCTAGCAATGGTGGAAGGGTGAGAGTGCGTATAATCCATGGACTCGACATTAGTCATGAAGAACTCATATACTTATTGCAAAAATCTACAAGTTATTCAAACGAAGTACTACGCACATGCTCCTAGGGGGATAGGTTGGTAGGAAAAGACCATCGCTCGTCCCTGACCGCCACTCATAAGGAAGACAATCAATAAATAAATCATGCTCCAACTTCATCACATATCGGTTCACCATACGTGCATGCTACGGGAATCACAAACTTCAACCCAAGTATTCCTCAAATTCACAACTACCCAACTAGCATGACTCTAATATCACCATCCTCATATCTCAAAACAATCATCAAAATCAAATTTCTCATAGTATTCAATGCACTCTATATGATAGTTTTTATTATACCCAACTTGGATGCCCATCTTATTAGGACCAATTTTATAACCATAGCAAATACCATGCTGTTATAAAAGACTCTCCAAATAATATAAGTGAAGCATGAGAGATCAATAATTTCTACAAAATAAAACCACCACCGTGCTCTAAAAAGATATAAGTGAAGCACTAGAGCAAATGACAAACTACTCCTAAAGATATAAGTGAAGATCAATGAGTAGTCAAATCATTGTGCAACTATGTGAAGACTCTCTAACATTTAAGAATTTCAGATCTTGGTATTTTATTCAAACAGCAAGCAAAACAAAAGAAAGTAAAATGATGCTCCAAGCAAAACACATATCATGTGGTGAATAAAAATATAGGTCCAAGTAAAGTTACCGATGGACGAAGACGAAAGAGGGGATGCCATCCAGGGCATCCCCTAGCTTAGGCTCTTGGTTGTCCTTGAATATTACCTTGTGGTGCCTTGGGCATCCCCAAGCTTAGTCTCTTGCCACTCCTTATTCCATAGTCCATCGAATCTTTACCCAAAACTTGAAAACTTCACAACACAAAACTCAACAGAAAACTCATAAGCTCCGTTAGTGCAAGAAAGCAAACCACTACTTTAAGGTACTGTAATGAACTCATTCTTTATTTGTATTGGTGTTAAACCTACTGTATTCCAACTTCTATATGGTTCATACCCTTCGATACTACTGATAGATTCATCAAAATAAGCAAACAACACATAGAAAACAGAATCTGTCAAAAACAGAATAGTCTGTAGTAATCTGTATCAAACGTATACTTTTGGAACTCCAAAAATTCTACCAAATTAGGAAAACCTGAGAAATGTGTGTACCAATCCAGATCAAAAAGAATCAGATCAAAAGCACGTTTATGTGAATTATCAAAACTAATTTACTGGGTGCAAAAGTTTCTGATTTTCAGCAGGATCAACACAACTATCACCGTAAGCTATCCTAAAGGTCTTACTTGGCACTTTTTTGAAACAAAATCTATAAAACATTATTACTACAGTACCATAATCATGTGGACACACAAAAACAGTAAGGGTAAATATTGGTTTGTCTCCCAACAAGCGCTTTTCTTTAATGCCTTTCTAGCTAGGCATGATGATGACAATGATGCTCACATAAAAGATAAGAATTGAAACATAACGGGAGCATCATGAAGCATATGACTAACTCATTTAAGTCTAACCTACTTCCTATGCATAGGGATTTTGTGAGCAAACAACTTATGGGAACAATAATCAACTAGCATAAGAAGGCAAAACAAGCTTAACTTTAAAACTTTAAGCACATAGAGAGGAAACTTGATATTATTGCAATTCCTACAAGCATATGATCCTCCCTCATAATAATTTTCAGTAGCATCATGAACGAATTCAACAATGTAACCAGCACATAAAGCATTCTTTTCATGATCTACAAGCATAGAAATTTTATTACTCTCCACATAAGCAAAATTATTCTCATTCGGGATAGTGGGAGTATCATAAGAGACTCGAATACTATAAATTGTTTCCACATTAAAAGAGTAATGTTCAGAAAAAGGGTAATCATAATCATGATAGGTTTTATAAATATAATCATCACTAATTTTTATAGCATAAGTGTCATCACAATAATCATCATAAATAGGAGGCATGCTATCATCATAATAAATTTGCTCATCGAAACTTGGGAGGCTAAAAATATCATCTTCATTAAACGTAGCATCCCCAAGCTTGGGACAGACATTAATTGCAGAAAATATATTCTCAAACATGGCATTCTCATCAAACATAGCATCCCCAAGCTTGGGCCTTTTCATATCATAAGGATAATCACTCTCATCATTAACAGTATGGATAGCACCAATAGTATAGCAATTAACATCATCACAATGAGTAATAGGAGCAACATCATTTGCGAGGGATACCTTTCTACCTTTGCTTCTCCGTCTTTTATTTTTCTTCTTCACATCATGTGTGGGTTTAACCCTCTTTTTTGAGCTCCTTATTAATGAGATTGGTTGAATAGAAAGCTCCTCCTCGTTACCTGATTCATCATAAGAAATAACAGGAGGATATTGGGAAGTCTCTTCCCTTTCATTAGTATTCTCTTCATCTTCTATTTGCTTTCTTTTCTTTATTTAATTGGCAATATAAGGGTTTTCAATGCAATTCACCGCACAATACATATAAATTTCCTCTAGATCAATATCAAGGAATTTCTCAAGGTTATATTCTGGAATATGCTTAGTTATACGTTTCATTTCTTCATAACCCAAAAGCAAACTAAGTTCATTATGATGTGCAAGGGAAATCAAGTCATCACAATTTTTGGACACGATTCGATCATGAAACAATTTACATCGGAGATTTAAATGACCATGTTCATTGCAAAGTTCACAAGTATGGCTAAGAAATTTTAAATTTTCAGCACAAACATCAAGCCTCTCTTGCAAACATTTAGTTTCTAAATACTTATGCCACTTGCAAAATCTATCTTCCCTATTTGGTGTGTACTTGCAAACTCTATGCACTCCACAAAAGTTGACATGCTTATAAGAGACATTTTCATCATGACTAGTGCAATCATCATTAGTACTACGGATATTCAGTTCATACTAACAACATTGCAATCATGCTCATCATTCAAAGATTTAGTGCCAAACATTTTATAGACTTCTTCTTCTAGCACTTGAGCACAATTTTCCTTTCCATCATTCTCACGAAAGATATTAAAAATATGAAGGGTATAAGGCAAACTTAATTCCATTTTTTGTAGTTTTCTTTTATAGAATAAACTAGTGATAAAACAAGAAACAAAAAGATTCGATTGCAAGATCTAAAGATATACCTTCAAGCACTCACCTCCTAGGCAACGGCACCAGAAAAGAGCTTGATGTCTACTACACAACATTCTTCTTGTAGACGTTGTTGGGCCTCCAAGTGCAGAGGTTTGTAGGACAGTAGCAAATTTCCCTCAAGTGGATGACCTAAGGTTTATCAATCCGTGGGAGGCGTAGGATGAAGATGGTCTCTCTCAAGCAACCCTACAACCAAATAAAAAAGAGTCTCTTGTGTCCCCAACACACCCAATACAATGGTAAATTGGATAGGTGCACTAGTTCGGTGAAGAGATGGTGATACTAGTGCAATATGGATGGTAGATACAGGTATTTGTAATCTGAAAATATAAAAACAGCAAGGTAACTAATGATAAAAGTGAGCGTACGGTATTGCAATGCTAGGAAACAAGGCCTAGGGTTCATACTTTCACTAGTGCAAGTTCTCACAACAATAATAACATAACTGGATCATATAACTATCCCTCAACATGCAACAAAGAGACTCTCCGAAGTCACTAATAGCGGAGAACAAACGAAGAGATTATTGTAGGGTACGAAACCACCTCAAAGTTATCCTTTCTGATCGATCTATTCAAGAGTCCGTAGTAAAATAACACGAAACTATTCTTTCCGTTCGATCTATCCTAGAGTTCGTACTAGAATAACACCTTAAGACACAAATCAACCAAAACCCTAATGTCTCCTAGATACTCCAATGTCACCTCAAGTATCCGTCGGCATGATTATACGATATGCATCACACAATCTCAGATTCATCTATTCAACCAACACAAAGTACTTCAAAGAGTGCTCCAAAGTTTCTACCAGAGAGTCAAGACGAAAACGTGTGCCAACCCCTATGCATAAGTTCATAGAACCCGCAAGTTGATCACCGAAACATACATCAAGTAGATCACGTGAATATCCCATTGTCACCACAGATAAGCACGGCAAGACATACATCAAGTGTTCTCAAATCCTTAAAGACTCAATCCGATAAGATAACTTCAAAGGGAAAACTCAATCCATTACAAGAGAGTAGAGGGGGAGAAACATCATAAGATCCAACTATAATAGCAAAGCTCGCGATACATCAAGATCGTATCACCTCAAGAACAAGAGAGAGAGAGAGAGAGAGAGAGAGAGAGAGAGAGAGAGATCAAACACATAGCTACTGGTACATACCCTCAGCCCCGAGGGTGAACTACTCCCTCCTCGTCATGGAGAGCGCCGGGATGATGAAGATGGCCACCGGTGATGGATTCCCCCTCCCGCAGGGTGCCAAAACGGGCTCCCGAGAGGTTTTTGGTGGCTACAGAGGCTTGCGGCGGAGGAACTCCCAATCTATGGTGCTCCTCGTTGTTTTTAGGGTATATGGATATATATAGGCGAAAGAAGTCAGTCAGGGGAGCCACGAGGGGCCCACGAGGGTGGGGGCATGCCGAGGAGGGTAGGGCGCGCCCCTGACCCTCGTGGCCACCTCGAAGCTTCCCTAACGTCTACTCCAAGTCTCCTGGATTGCTTCCGTTCCAAAAATAACTCTCCCGAAGGTTTCATTCCGTTTGGACTCCGTTTGATATTCCTTTTCTACGTAACACTGAAATAGGCAAAAAAAACAGCAATTTGGGCTGGGCCTCCGGTTAATAGGTTAGTCCCAAAAATAATATAAAAGTGTATAACAAAGCCCATAAACATTCAAAACAGGTAATATAATAGCATGGAACAATCAAAAAATATAGATACGTTGGAGACGTATCACTTGTCCATGTGCTAGCTGTAAGAATGATCACAATTACTCTAACTCAAGAACCATTCACGTCCACCTGTTTGAGTCATGTTTCATGCCCCCACTATAATGTTTAGACCAAGCACGGAGAAAGAGGGGTTATGATGGAAGACAATGAAGAAGAAGAGGACGACGATAGCTATCCTGGCCATGGGTTCCCCGAATACGATGATACAACAATGGGGGAAGAAGCTGAGCCAGCAATGCGAGAAGAAGCTGAGCCGGCAATGCGGGAAGTTTGTAATTTTTTGTACCTAAAGAAAAAATATTCACAAAGAAACTCTAAATACAGCAAAAAACAACTCAGAAATAGATAAATGAAAATAAATAAAGCAGAAAAGAAAAAAACTAAATAAAAAAAGCCCACCTGCTGGCCAAAGCGGCCTGCATACGACTAGAAACCCAACCTGTAGTTGGGCCAGGATGCAGGCCCGCAAGGCCCAATAGGCCCACAGGGCAGAGCTGTAGAGTTAGGCCCAGAAGCCTGCTATAGAGAGGACTTCAAGAGAGCTGCTGCGCCGGGGCTTTTAAACAGGTGCGGGCGCCCCTCGGCTAGCGAGGTGGGACTAAACTTGCCCGCAACGCACCTGTGCCAGCGCGCACCTTTAGTACCGGGTAGTGGCTCCAACCGGTACTAAAGGGGGGGTCTTTAGTACCGGTTGGAGCCACCACCCGGTACTAAAGGGGGTGCGCTTCCCGCCGCTTCGCGTAGCCAAAACAGCCCTTTAGTACCGGTTGGTGGCTCCAACCGGTACTAAAGGGGGGTTCTGTATAAGAAACACTTCAAAAATTCGTCAGTTTCATTCTCCCTCTGCTTCTTCTCCTCTGCCCCGTCGCCGCCATCCCCCGTCACCGCCCACGTCCCCGTCGCTGCCCGTCGCCGTCCCCGTCGCCGTCCCCGTCGCCGGCCCGTCCCCGTCGTCGCCGTCGCCGTCCCCTCGCCTCGTCGTCGCCGTCGCCGTCCCCTCAACCTCGCCCGCGTTGTGATCCCCTCTCCTCGGCCCCTTTCCTCCCTCCAATCGAGGCCGCCGCACCGCCGGCGCGGTAGGTGCACACGCACACGCACAGACACAGACAGACACACACACACGCGCGCGCACACACACACACACGATTCTGTTTTTAGTTTTTAGTTTTTAGTTTTTTTCTTTTTTTTATGTTTTTTATACAAATGTTTTAGATGAATTAATTAATTAGATTAGATTAATGTCAAATAGTATATAGAAATGTTAGAAATGTTATAGAAATGTTAAAATTTTTAGAAATGTTAGTTTTAGCTAGATGAATTAGATTAATTTCAAATTGTTAGACGATGATCGATGTTTTTTTAGTTTCTTATAATTTTAGTTATAGAAATTTAGTATTTGCATATAAGAAATCACAATCCAATCATTTAAAAAATGTTAGTTTTGCGGCGTATAGTATTTGTTCTCGACGATGCCCGGCACGCATCCTCGCCGTCGACCCGTTCCCGACGACGTCCTGCTTCAGAGGACCTATGTCCGGGACTGGGCTCCGCCGGGCTGGCACTGGGAGGTGCTACCTTCAGGGGCTCGCCGCTTGGTGAGGAACCCGCCCCGGGTCCCGTCGTCGAGCCTGAGCTCCTTTGGTGGCGTTCCTGTGGGCCACTTTCGGTGCGGAGGGAGCCGGCCCAGCCGGAGGTGGTGCGTCGCCGTGTCAGGGAGGAGGACGAGCACGTCTGTCGCTACATGGTTGCTATAGATGTCAGGTTCTCCAATACCTGGCAGGTTCTTTGGGGAGATGACCGGAGCTATGACCCTGTGATTGTTCCTTCTCTTTGGGTGTCCACCGCCCGCGCCTCAAGAACCGCGAGTGGCCTAGATTATTCTGTATTTTTCGATCTTTATTAGGTAGCTAGCTAGTGATGTATTCGATACATAATATTCGAGATGATGTATTCGAGATTATATATTATTCGAGACGATGCATATTATGTACTATGATTCAGGATTTCCTTATTGATTGCATGCATGCATTGTAATTTGAATACTAAATTGTTTTATATTTCTTCTGGGTTAGTTAAATAAAAGCTATGGCAGACAATACCGGCAGAGAGGGAGAAGAGGCCCTGTTCGAGATCATACGCTCCCCTCGCGGGCCAGACGATCGAAATGAAGAAGATGATGGCTCCCAATATCTAAACAATACCGGGGAGGGTGATGATATGATATTCGATCGCGACGACCGAATTGATGAAGTCATGGACGACTATGATTATGATGACGAAGAAAATGTTGATCTTGAAATAACAGAGACCGGCGAGGTATATTTATATAAGCAGGCATCTGGTGATCATCACATGTTTTAAATGATTTGAAGATATATTAACGAATCGATCTTTCTTCTTTCAGCCCTCCGGATCGAGCAAATCTTCTACAGGCAGAGTGCGAGGCCCGGACAAAAAGTTGAAGGTGGGCGTAAAGTACAACATCGATGCCATCAAAACTAATGGCGAACCACTAGCGCCTAAGAACATTGCGAACAAGTTCGTTCGTCAGTGCGGAGTTCTTGTGAAGGACCAACTCCCGATCTCCCTTCAAGAATGGAAAGAGCCAGCAAAGAAACGTCCAGATCTTACTTTTGTCGACAATAGAGCAAAAACTCTGCTTTGGGAAAAACTCATGGAACATTTCACCCTACCAGATCATTTCACAGCTGCAGATCTGGAGAAAGTCAAGGACGTTGCTCTTAGGAAGATGGCAATTGCATTCAACAACCACAAGAAAACTGTGTGGGCCAACTACGTCAAAGGAGGAAAGAAGACTCCAGAATTCAAGGGAACACTTGAGAAGCAAAGAGAACACTGGCCCGCTTTCGTGAAATTCATGGAATCCGAATTATCTAAGGAACAGTCCAAAAAAACAAGGCCAATGCCGCAAAAAAGGAGCAATTCCATAGGCTGGGGCCAGGTGGCTACGCGGTAGCAATGCCTAAGGTGGATAAGTCTGAGCAAGAGATGCAGGCTGCACAGGTCACTCCATTACATTGAGCTGGCCCCCCAGGTGCAGAACTTGGTTCTATGCGCATGGGGGGCATTGGACCCGAAGACAGGCCAGGTTTCGATGAAGGCATGTCTTAAAGGAGCCAAAGTTAAGTTACTTGAAGCAATAAAAGATGCTCGAAAGGGGGTGTTCACGCCCAACAGAGAGAACGACGAGCTTACGCGTGCCCTGGGAAATCCTGAACACCCGGGAAGAACACGAGGCAAGGGCGTTGTTCCGTGGTATGAGGGCTTTTCGGACTGGAGCGCCGACTACAGAAGCCATGCGAGAAGGAAGATGGAGGAGGAGAAGAAGAAGAAGCTGGAGGACGAGCAGAGGAAGCAGGAAGCAGAACGCCTTCAAGGCCTAGAATCAGCGCACGCGGACTTGGCACTCAAATTCCAGCGGCAGCAGTAGCAGATCGACTCACTTAGCCAGGAAAGGGGGTCTCAGCAGCGGCAGCAGCTAGCGGATGATCCAACATTGGATAGCACCGTCCCATCCATGCCGAGAAGCAATGTGGGTTCCGCCCCGGGCGACGCACTGCTGGATAGATACCCTATGGATGACATCATGGAGAACACTAACTGTGAGCTACACTTCAAAATAAAGAACATATCCGTGAAGGTGGCGGACGTTGTTGCTTATACAAATCCCCCCGGAGCAACCTTCCATTGCAGCCCGATTCCAGCCGGCTATGCTCGTGTCGTGGTTGATGAGGTGGTGAACCAATATTCGGGGCTACAGCTTGACATTCCTGGAGGTGACGAGGATCACACACTGGGAGAGGCCATACATCGTATCATCCTATGGAGAAAGGATTGCATCATCTTTCGAAGGCCACCGACACCGCGCCAGCTAGAGCTCGACATTCCAGGAGGTGACGAGGGGCAGACGACTCCCGCTCCTCCAAGTCCGGCACAGCTTCAGGCCACTCCTCCTGCTTCAACTCAGCCAATGCGTGAGGCCACTCCTCCTCCTCCAAGTCCACCAACGCGTGCCACTCCTCCTCCAAGTCTGACACCGCGTCAGCTGTCTCCGCTGCCTTAGCAATCGCGGAAGAGAGCCGCCGCAGCTATGGTGCGTAGTGCTACAAGTCGAGGTAGTACAGGAGGTACAGGCGGAGGCAAGCGATTTCAATATGGTCCAAGCCTCGGGCCTCTTCTGCAGAGGCCTTAAGACATGACCGAGGAGAAAAACGAAGCCATAGTGAAGGCCCAAGTGGACGCCAATTTTGGACCGAAACCGCCACCGCCGCCAAGGGAGAAAGTGCCTGAGGATAAGATTGACCACTTTATTCGTATGGCTAAAGCACCAGCTCCCAAGCCTGTTGACTCAGACTATGAGCGCCAAATCAGGAAGGCACTTCGAGCACAACAAAAGGAGTCGAGCTCGAGCTCGAGCCAAGCAGCTGGCCAAAAATGCGGGAAAACCGTTCCCCAGCTAGGAGAACTTGCGGCGCAATCGATCCCCCCGCTTGTTGTACCAACACATGAGAGTACCGGCGCCGGTCAGCTGGTAATAACCAACGAGCATAGAAGGCAGGCTGAAATGCTCGGTATCACTGTTGGACAACTCCTCGAGATTGAGCCCATGCCTCCGCTTAGAGAGGAGGAAATAAAACCGAAATATGTCCGCGGCCCACCTTTGGTCAAGCCTGAGGAGGTCAAGAACCTCCCAACAAGAATGTATGAATTGCATGATTGGTACATGAAAAATACCAAGAGTTCCAATCGAGAGTCCCTCATGGTGAAAGTCAAGGAAGAGCATTACTTCCATAAGCTAGCTGTGACCGTTGAGTATTCAGAACTATGGCAGTTATTCAATCAAGAAGCACTCGACAAAGCTCTCGTCAGTTGCTATTGACTATAAGTGATTTCTTTCCATAATTTAAGTCTCAAGCTAGCTGTAGTGCTCATTGATCGATCATTACCTATAATTATCCTCACTATATACTTTTCTATGGTATTATGCAGGATGAAGATGTATGAAATGAAAAAAGCTGGACGCTATGGCATTGGGTTCATTGACCCAAATACCATTAATGAGAAACATGGACATATGCATGGTATAAAAACGATGTGGAGAAAAACATGCTAGAGTTCTTGAAGCGCCTCAATACCAATGAAGATATACTACTTCCTTACAACTTCCGGTGAGTCACACTGTCTTGTACTACAAATTCTGTTTTTGCTTACTAGCTAGCTAAATGTTAAAAAACATGCCTGCTTAATTAAGACATGCAAACGTGTGCGCATGTAGTTACCATTGGATCTTGTTAGTCATTAAAGTTGACAAAGGAACAGTTGAAGTACTGGACTCGCTACTTAAAAAACAAAGTGACTACTCAATCTTGAAGATAGTCGACAGGTAATTTCAATCATTATTAACTATATGTCGGCCTCTTTAGTTCGTCATTTCCTGATATCAACAATTTAATAACTCGTTTATTCATTTGCTTTGCCGGCGGGCAGGGCTTGGGGAAAGTTCAGGAAAGAGGTTCCAGTCGAATGGAAAGAAAAGTTGTATTGGTTTCGACCCAAGGTATAATTAATTAAGTAGTACTAGCTAGCTACCATCTCATTAATTCTAGTTTCAATACCATTAATTATCATGCTTGATTAATTATTATCTGATTAAATTCTATTCTCGTAAAGGCCCTGAAGCAGGCGAAGGGGACTGAAGTGTGTGCATACTATGTTTGCGAGAACATTCGCATGATGGCATCCGAAAGGACCAAATCTGATAGACAGCTACGGGTACGTTTGACAGAATACTATTCACAATTTTTATATCATTATCGATATCTAGTCACAGAACTAATACACATGCATATTGATCTCCTTCTTAACAGTTCAATGAGGTGCGGGAGCAGCTCCTACCAAAGGAGCGCATAGGAGCACTTCAAGAGGAAATAGCGGGATTTTTGCTCGACCAGGTCATAGATCCCAACGGAGAGTACTATTAGCCGCAACCGCCCCCATGGACCACTCCCAATTGTCATCGTGCTCCGAAGGCACCAAGGCAAATGCCACTGGCTCTGAAGGCAACATGTAGGAGAAATTGTATATATACCTAATGATCGGTTCTACGAGAAATTCTATTTATACATATGCATAACGTGTACAATATGTAGTATTGTAAAATACCAGCAAACGAAAAAGAATTAAATGGAAAATACAAAATTAAAGGAAAAATAAATAATAAACCCAAAACCCCCAAACCTTTTGGTACCGGTTGGTGTTACCAACCGGTACTAAAGGGCTCCCCGCCCCTGACGCTGGCACGTGCCACGTGGTGGCCCTTTACCGGCGGTTCGTGCAGAACCGATACTAAAGGGGGGACCTTTAGTCCCCACCCTTTAGTGCCGGTTACAGAACCGGCACTAAAGGGCCTTACGAACCGGTGCTATAGCCCGGTTCTGCACTAGTGACCTTCCAGTCAGGGGAAGACCCATCAAAGCAAGAGAAAGAAGTATGGCCGCATGTAACATGTACGAGCATCTCAATCAGTAGTATACACTAATTCGTACTCACTACCAGAATAACTGCAGATGCCGACGGCCAAACCCCCCATCGGCAGAGATAGGTGTGTCCCGACGGCCCAGCTCAAGCCGTCGGCGTAGATAGGCCGTCGGCATATATCCATCTATGCCGACGGGGGCCATCGGCATAGGCCGGCCGTCGGCATCGCAAAATATATGCCTACAGCCGCCGTCGGCATAGGGGCGGTCATCGGCATATCCTGTGGGCCGCCGACGGGCTAAGGGCGGCCGTCGGCGGCACAGGTATGGCCACGTCATCGATACTCGTCGTCCGCCACATCACCGATCCGAGCCGCTCGCCGGGCTGTGGGGTGGCATCGACCCTGCCCCGTCATCGATCCGCACAATACGCCACGTCATCGACCCACGCCATACACCATGTCATCGATCCAGGGCTCTACCGTTCCGTGGCCCTAGCTATGCCGACAGTGTAGCCGTAGGCATAGATTTCTAATATTTTTTAATATTTTATTTATTTTCTCTTTTTTCCTTTTTATTTTTTTCAAAATAATTTGATTAACCTAAATGTGCCTTATGTGCAGAAAACATATCTCGATTATATATATATAGATTGCCCCCCCTCACGGGCGTCGCTTTCGTCGTGTCACGGAGAGAGGAGACGGGACGGGGTACCTGGGGGGTAGCAATGCCGCCAGGTGTTGCAGTGGGCCCTCGTACACTTGTGGAAGCGTGGTGGCAGGCGCAGGCACCCGACACGCGGCTCCGGGGTGTGCCCCCCTTACGGGCGTCGTTGCCGCCGTGTCCCGGAGGGGGGAAACGGCCACGTCGGCATGACACGAAGAGAATCTTGGGGTGGGTTGGGCCGGGACGGTGTTCGGGGGTGTAGCTATGGGCTAGGCTATGACAATCAGGTGAAAAGGTCCACCGGTCAAACCCCGTCTGGCGAAAGTCAAAGGGCTAGATTCGACGGTCGTCTGTGTCAGGGTTAA
>NC_057802.1:611441838-611452556 GCF_018294505.1 Triticum aestivum | reverse complement strand
CATGATAGGGACGTAAGACCCATTTGTCATGACGTAGGACCTAAATCAGAAGAGGAAGGGCGACTCAGCTAGGGTTTCGGCCGCCGCCACCGCCGGCGGCGGGTGCGGCAGTCATGTGTTGACCTCTGCTGTGTGATTTGTCTCCACGACATGAGGATTTCTTCCATTGCTTTGTTGCGTACAGCATCCCTGATGCAGGTGCACAGGGAACTTGGTTGTTGATCGGATCTGAAGTCCACTTCGGATTTCTTCAAGCTTTCTGTCCTGGCGCTGTCTGTTGCAGTGATCGGTGTTCTGTCCCAGCGTTGTCTATTGCAGCGATCGGTGTTCTGTCCCGGCGCTGGTTGGCAGTGATCGGTTCTCCTTTACTGTAGTATGGGCTGATTCCTTCGACAAGTTTTCTGCAGTCTCACTCTCCGTCTAATCGCATCTTCGAGTGACGGCGGCCTCCCCGGCGAAGGACCGCCGGGTCTGTCGTGGTATGCTTTCTCCCATGGCAGTTCGAGAGCTCTTGGATCTTCAAGGGCGTTTGAAAGCAGATATGGTTTTTTTTGTCTGAATTCCATCTGAACAAAGATAAGGCAAATGAGTTGAAGGTGAAACTAGGTTTTGATTTTATTCATATTGTTGAGAGTGATGGTCGTTCGGGAGGGCATGTACTCTTTTACAATCCTTCTAATGAAGTGGTCTTAAATTACTCTTCGCCTAATTTCATTGATGGATTTGTCATGGAAGGTAATTCTGTGGCTTGGAGATTGACATGCTTCTATGGAGAACCTAACTGGGATCAGAAGCACTTGTCATGGACGTATTTGAGGAACCTTCATGGTAATTCAACGGGACCTTGGTTGGTCCTGGGGGATTTTAATGAGATCCTGGTGGCGAGTGAGAAGGAAGGCGGGAATGTTAGACCACAACAATACATGCAGAATTTTAGAGATTGTGTAGATGATTGTGAGCTACAAGAAGTCACGACTATTGGAGATCCTTTTACCTGGAGTCGTGGAGTAATCAGAGAGCGCCTAGATAGAGGCCTTTGTAATGAGCAATGGGCTGTTATGTTCCCATTTGCGGGCTTGATTCATGAACACCACGTCCACTCTGATCATAGACCGATTCTATTGGACACTGATTATTTTGCTTCTACTATGGGACAGAAACCTTGCGGGGAAAGAAAGTTTGAAGCAAGGTGGTTGAATGAAGCTACAGTGGATGAGATAATCCACACTGCTTATGAAAGAGCTAAGCTTGCGGGGATTGGGCCTTCACTTTCGGACCGCACAAAAGCAATTAAAGATGACTTGCACCAGTGGGATAGAAATACACTTCAGGGGCCTAAGAAAAGAATACATAAGTTGAAGAAGGAACTAGAGAAGCTGAGAAGAGGACCGCTGACTGTGGTGGTCCGCCAAAGCTGAAGGAAACTCAAATCCTTATTGAGAAGATGCTCGATCAGGAAGAATTGACTTGGTTGCAGCATGGGCGAGCCAACTGGCTCCTCCATGGAGATAGGAATACTTCATTCTTTCACAAGGCCGCAAGTGCTAGGAGGAAAAGGAATTATATTAAAAGGTTGCTGGATGACTCGGGAGTCTGGAAATAGAGTTTTGATGACCTTAACACCATTATTTCTGGTTACTTCAAAAATCTGTTTACCTCGCAAGTGACTGTGCCAGATGATAACGTTCTAAGCAAAGTTCAAACACGTGTAACTAGGGCGATGACTGATGTGCTCATGGAGCCATACATTGCCGAAGAGCTGAGGAAGGCCCTTTTCTCTATAGGACATTTTAAATAGCCAGGACTGGATGGCCTTCATGGAGTGTTCTACAAACGATTTTGGAACATGCTGGGAGATGATCTTGTCGAAGAGGTTCTTTATGCAGTAAACTCACGAGTGATGCCACCAGGCTGGAATGACACCACGATTGTTATGATTCCTAAGGTAAATACTCCAGAGAGAGTTGCTCAGTTTCGTCCCATCAGTCTATGCAACGTAGTTTATAAGGTTATCTCAAAAATGTATTGTTGCTCGGCTTAAGGTTTTGCTCCGAGATATTATTAGTCCAACTCAAAGCGCTTTTGTCCCTGGAAGGCTAATAACTGATAATGTGCTTATTGCTTATGAGAGTTTGCATTCTATAAAGAACAAAAAGATCGGAAAGGAGGGATGGTGTGCAGTGAAGCTTGACATGCATAAAGCTTATGACAGAGTTGAGTGGGTTTTCCTGGAGGCAATTCTGCTAAAGATTGGCTTTCTTGGCGAGTGGGTTAAGTTAATTATGATGTGTGTTTCCTCGGTTGAATATAGAGTGAGATACAAGTCAGTTGAGACAGAAGCTTTTAAACCATCCTAGGGTTACGTCAGGGTGATCCATTGTCCCCGTACTTTTTCCTCCTTTGTCTTGAAGGATTGACGGCCCTGCTTTCCCATGCAGAACTGAGTGGAGATTTAACGGGAGTCAAGGTTTGTTGAGAAGCACCTGCAATCACAAATCTTCTCTTTGCTGATGATTCATTAATATTGATGAATGCTAATGTCCAAAATGCTGCCTGTTTAAAATCTATTCTGGACGTGTACTGTGCTGCCTCTGGGCAACTTGTGAGTGTGGACAAGTCGAGTATTTTTTTCAGCCCGAGCACGAATGTAGATACCAAAGCCGAGGTTTGTTCCTGTCTTGATGTTATGATAGAGGCACTGAATGATAAGTACTTGGGATTGCCAGCTACACTTGGACTTGATTGAAGGAAATATGCCCTAGAGGCAATAATAAAGTTATTATTTATTTCCTTATATCATGATAAATGTTTATTATTCATGCTAGAATTGTATTAACCGGAAACATGATACATGTGTGAATACATAGACGAACAGAGTGTCACTAGTATGCCTCTACTAGACTAGCTCGTTGATCAAAGATGGTTATGTTTCCTAGCCATAGACATGAGTTGTCATTTGATTAACGGGATTGCATCATTAGGAGAATGATGTGATTGACTTGACCCATTCCGTTAGCTTAGCACTTGATCGTTTAGTATGTTGCTATTGCTTTCTTCATGACTTATACATGTTCCTATGACTATGAGATTATGCAACTCCCATTTACCGGAGGAACACTTTGTGTGCTACCAAACGTCACAACGTAACTGGGTGATTATAAATGTGCTCTACAGGTGTCTCCGAAGGTACTTGTTGGGTTGGCGTATTTCGAGATTAGGATTTGTCACTCCGATTGTTGGAGAGGTATCTCTGGGCCCACTCCGTAATGCACATCACTATAAGCCTTGCAAGCATTGTAACTAATGAGTTAGTTGCAGGATGATGTATTACGGAACGAGTAAAGAGACTTGCCTGTAACGAGATTGAACTAGGTATTGAGATACCGACGATCGAATCTCGGGCAAGTAACATACCGATGACAAAGGAAACAACGTATGTTGTTATGCGGTTTGATCGATAAAGATCTTCGTAGAATATATAGGAGCCAATATGAGCATCCAGTGGCCGGAGCACGCGCGCCCATCCTTCGTCGGATTTTTCATCAAGGACAGGGCTGTTATCAAGGGGCCAAGGTGCTCGTCCCGACGCCATCGTCGGAGCTGGGCCCCGGGCGCCGTGCCCTCAGCTCCTTTGTGCCCGGTGTCTCCACAGGCCTGTTACACCATGCGGTGCCCATGGTTTTCACTTTCAGTGAGATTCCGGTGAAATTCACTGAATTTCAGTAATTTCAGTAGACACTGAAATATTACGTTTCAGCCAAAATATTTCAACAGTTTCAGTACAACACATGAATTCAAATATTTTTCAAAATATTTTTTCAAATTTTCAATTGAATTTGAGTGAATATTTCAGTCATTTGGCTGAAATGGAAACTGAAATCACTGAATTTGGGTGATTTTGGTTGGTGCTGAAATTTTTCTGAAACTGAAATTGAAAACCATGGCGGTGCCGCTGTGCTCGAGTCGCGGTCTCCTCCTCGTGCGGCTCACCTCCGAGAGTGCCGCGGACTCAAATCAGAGTGTCGTCCACTTGGCGGTGTGCAACCTGCTCGCCGGCACATGTGACGTGCTCCTTCCTGTACAGCTCGATTAAGGGTCTTCCTATACAGCCGGTGAGCGTAGTGGCTGCGTCATCGTCGGCGATGACGAGGAACCACCGGGCAATTCATCGTTCTTCAAAGTGATAATCATCACCGTCAACTACACGAATAATATGAAGTTATGTCTTAACATGCTCTCGTCCCACGAAGCGAGTTGGAGTAGTATGCGCACAGCGTGCTTCAAGGACTTTCATCGGTACATGGACGGCGGGTTGAAACAGCGCATCATGAACTTCTTTTGCCTCAAATGGTTTCGTCAGCGTTTCATTCATCTCTGGTGTAACTTTCATCGGTACATGAGCCAGCAGCTCGCTCGTATCAAACACTCCCTGAGAAGTATATAATGCCCGATAGAACGACTGAATTTCCTGCTTGTCTTTTCTTTCATCAGCACAAACTGAGCCGTCTGCTCTCTTCAAGCCGTTGATCTTGTTCATTCGATGTCGCTGCTTGGCTTGTGCTTGAAAATAGCCTGTGTTACGGTCACCTGCACGTAGCCAGAGAACTCGCGAGCGCTGCTTCAACCATGCTTCCTCGAGTCGAAGTGCCTCTCGCAGTTTAATCACAGTGGCCTTCTCTTCATCAAAAGGCCCCCTGCCTATGGACTGTCTTC
The DNA here is from genome assembly GCF_018294505.1 of Triticum aestivum. Taxonomy (NCBI): domain Eukaryota; kingdom Viridiplantae; phylum Streptophyta; class Magnoliopsida; order Poales; family Poaceae; genus Triticum; species Triticum aestivum. Next base: position 611,447,843 of record NC_057802.1, on the reverse strand, counting down.
GCAGCTTGTCAAGTTTCTTTTGCAGCTGTCGGACTGACCTCGTGAGACATTCAAATTCCTTAGCTCCCCATGGTTCAAGCGCATTTTGTAATGCACCCAACGACTCAACAATCCCTTGCAAACCTGGAGTCCTTGCTTGTTTCCTCCATGTTTCAGTGACTATTTCCTCTTAATCAGAATGAGTTTGCCATATATTTTCGTATCTAAACTGCTTCACGCGACGTGCGCCGTCCTGCCCCTTTGTGCCCTGAATGTCAGCCACCACAAAACAGTGATCGGACTCGGTGGCAGCAACATGACGCACTCGGATATCCTCATAACGCTGGCGAAAGGCTTCATTTGCAAAGGCTCGGTCAAGCCTAGCTTTAACATTACTATCACCCCCTTGTCTGTTATCCCATGTATAGGCCATTCCAGACCAACCCAGGTCTTGGAAGGAAACATCTTCAACAGCTTCACGAAAGGCCTTCATTTGCCATTCCGGTCGGGCCGTCTTGCTGAAATGCTCATCACCAAACAATGTCTCGTTAAAATCACCCATGCACAACCACAAAGAGTGGGGCAGGGTATGTAAGGTCCGAAGAAAACGCCAGCTATGATGCCTATCTTCGACCCGCGGTGCACCGTAAAATCCAGTAAACCGCCACTCCGAGGAGGCTTGATCTCTGACTTTCACCGATACATCAATATGGCTCTTGCTAAAGTTTTGCAATGCAACATCCACATCCTTGGACCAATACAGTCCAATTCCGCCACTTAACCCAATGCTGTCAACCGCGAAACAACCTGAGAAACCAAGCTGAAATCGCAAGTCTTCAACTCGTTTAGCCCTGATTTTAGTTTCCATTACAAATAGTAGGGCAGGACCTTCTTGCTTCACCAATCGGCGAAGCTCTCGAACTGCCTCGGGGTTCCCAAGCCCCCGGCAGTTCCAGCTGATGCACTTCATTGGGATGGGCAGCGCTGCTCCGCAGATGCTGCCGAGTTTTCAGGCGTTGGTTTCTTCTTTTTTGGAACTCGCTCCTTAGACTGCTCATCCCCTTCTTCCACTGAACCTTTCCCATGTGGATCTGCATGAGTAGAACTATTTGTAGTTTGTCCATCCGTCAGGAGCAAAGGTGCATGGTCGACTCGTCTATAAACTTGTTTAGGTGCTTCTTTCCTTTTGTTCATTGACGTTCTATTCTTAACAGGAGAGTTCACCTCTGCGCCATCCTTCCCAACATTACTCGAGTTCTTTGACTCCCTCTGACTACTCGGGCCCGAGAATTGATCTTTGTTCGAGCTATCACCCGAAGCAGTCTTCTTCTTTTCCTCTGATGCTCTCAACTTGGGCCCAAAAGGTAGTTCACCTTTCTCATCCTGGGGGCCTGGGGTTGGGCAAAACAAGTCGGAGTGACCCAGTCTGCCGCAAGAGAAACAGAAGTGGGGAACTTGCTCATACTGTATATCATACAGGTCTGTCTTCTTCCTCTTCGCCGACTCGATCAGAATCCATCTCCTCAGAGGTTTGCTCACATCATGTAAGATTCAGGCTCTCAAAAAAACCCCCACATGATCAAACTGAATCGAGGTGGCATCCTTGTCAATCTGCTGTGCTATTAGTTTGCCCCAAGACACATCTCGAAGGTTATATGGGAGATTCGGGACCCTAGCCCATAGATGGAGCCGGTCAAACTTGACCTCGTCAGGTCGCATGTAGTCCTCAAATTCCGCAAGAACAACAACGTTCTTGCTAACATGCCATGGGGATCCGATCCAGATGCGATCACGGTCTCGCTGTGTCTCAAAATCAGCCACAAATGTGTTCTCACCCATGGATCTGAACTTTAGTCCTCTAGGGTTTCCCCAAGCTGGGCGGAGGGCATTGGTAATGGTTTGGATGTGTAATGGATGCCGATGCAAAACCCTGCCCGCCACCAGCCACTTCTTCACTTCTCCTTCCTCTGTCGATGATCAGAGGGGTTGCTTCCTCATCTGTGATCCCAAGCTTCCCGAGCGCTTCCTCGAGCTTCGCCCGATCCGTCCTTGCAGAGCTTGGTCCCTCGTCGGTCTGCTTGCCGCTAGCCGATGTAGCCATCGCCCGCCGGAATCAAGGGGCGCCCTGCCAGAGAGATCCGACGTGCGCCGTGAGCGTCCACCGAAACCCTAGTCGCCGCCGCCTGGAGGTTTTAGGTTTTAGGGAAAGTACCTGTAGTAATTGATATCTACTAGTACTAATTGATTGCATGCATGTCACGATACGTACATGTTGGCCAGCACGCAATTGGGTTAGATATGTGTTAAAAAAAAAAAGGGTTAGATATCGTGTTGAGGACGCTATCGACATATACACGTACAGATCAGTACATGCGTGTGTTTGGAAACCCTATGCAAACCAGCACCTCAACCGTAGGCGAACTATATACTCGCCTCAAATCGAGGGGAAGACTCTTTCTCGCAAAAGAGGAAAAAAGGAAAGATCGACGGAATACTTGGCGGCGGCAATGGCGGTCTCCGACGACGTCCTCCGCGAGATCCTGGTCCGACTGAACGACGCGGCCGACCTCTTCCGCTGCGCCACCACGTGCAAGCGATGGCGCGGCCTTGTCGCCGATCCATCCTTCCTACGTCTCCGGTGGCCGGAGCACGCCCGCCCATCCTTCGCCGGGTTTTTCATCAAGGACCGGGGCCGTTATCAAGGGGCCAAGGTGCTGGTCCCGATGCCGTCGTCGGAGCTGGGCCCTGGGCGCCGTGCCCTCAGCTCCTTCGTGCCGGGTGACTCCGCAGACCTATTACACCATGCGGTGCCGCTGTGCTCAAGTCGCGGTCTCCTCCTCGTGCGCCTCGCCTCCCAGAGTGCCGCGGGCGCCGTCCACTTGGCGGTGTGCAACCTGCTTGCCGGCACATGGGACGTGCTCCTTCCTGTACATGTAGATTGCCAGTCTCGTGCCGGTGAGCGTAGCGGCTACACCATCGTGACTGGCACGGACTATTGTTCCAGCGACGACGAGCAACCACCGGGAAATTCGTCGTTCTTCAAAGTGATAATCATCACCGTCAACTACACGGACAATCTGAAGTTCGATCTTAACATGTTCTCCTCCCAGGAAGCTAGTTGGAGTATGGGCACAGCGTGCTTCAAGGGTACCAGCATACATGCCACCGGGTCATTTTGTCATAGCGATGCAGTTATGCGCCACGGAACCGCGCACTGGTTATTTCGTGATGAGAGAGCGCGGCGTTTCTGTCATCTTAAACTGAAGAACCAGGACGACCATGTCTCCCTCGCGATCATAAGGCTCCCTGTCTCGTTGATGACTGGAGTAGGTTACCCGTGCCTTAGCTTCGCCACTGATGGCACGCTCTCGGTGCTACAGATGAAAGGGACGAGTTCCCAGCTAGAGATATGGAAACTACAAGAGGACCAACAGAGTGCGGGTACTACCTCAGAATGGCTCTTCACACAGAGGATCGAGCTAATGCATCCTAGGAAGGACACTCAAGGAGGAGAAAGATTCTACATACTCGCAGAGAAGTGTGGCAAATTGCTTGTCAAGGACACGCGCGAACGTGTGTACACCGGTGACCTTCAGACTGGGGCAATGGAGGAGGTGGTAGACTGGCCTCGCACGCGCCACACCAGCACTCCGAATGTCATGTCCTTGGAGTTGGATTGGGCGGCTTTCTTTGTTTCTCGTCTTGGTACCATAAGGTATAGCCAGCCAGCCAACCAACCTGATATTCACCTTTCTTCGTTTGTGTTGCAGAACTGATGGCATCATCAGTTAGCTAGGATGATTAAGCGTTTCTTCTATGGTTTGATGACTCAAAGTCAGTGTTGTTTTATTTTACCATGTTCATGTATTTGATGCTTCCTCCCGAAAAAAGTATATCTAATGTCTGGGTTTTCTTTTTGCCTTTGTGTTTTCATTATTAGCAACCCCGACATTCCTGTGTCATCTCCAAGTGGAGAGGGAAGTTCAAGAAAACGAGGGCAATGCGGCGGAAAGGCTCGTGACTGCGGCGAGGTGACAGATGCATGAAACGAGATACTAGCTCCACATAGAGATAATATTAGATTGTCTGTGTTTTCTTATGTAGAAGCTCATTATGGGCATCAGTAAAATAAAAGTTGGTGGTACTATTGCAAACTAGTGTATCACCAAGTTGTAACCGCATTTCTCACAAACATGCCGGTTTTGTAATGGCGTTTCGGCACACCCTTTGTGGGTTTGTCCAAGGTTGTCTCAATAAATATGCTTGCCATAGATGGGGCGCTTTTGCTTATCTATATGCAATGGGAATGTCCGGAGGTAGTGATATAGGAAAATGCGAACGAGACATATAAGTGGCAAAAAGCACAGCTTAGGAATATCAAATATATCCGTCTTAGTATGGCATGATGATTGTCGGCAAGAACAATGGATACATGGAAATTTAGCATAGGACCTTTCTTCACAACGAGTTTGCAGTCGGGTCTTACAACTATATCATTCATTAGAACTCATGTTGTTCATGCACTAAAAGCATCCGTTTCTTTTCTTATCTCCTCACTGTCGAACGAATTGTCGAGATCGGGAAGCTGCTCATACTGAGGACATGTTGGGTAGCTCCTCACCTCATCCTCATCTTTGAGATCAGCCGAATCCGGGGCCGGAGCCAGCCTTGTTGTCAGCAAGAAAATAATATTGAAACTGATGTTTTGGGGATCCCAGGAATTGCAAAATGTTGTTTCAGAAAGAAAGAAAAGGATGTTGCAAAACATGGATTTCCAGTGTATTAAATTTTTTTGAGACAAAATAGTATTTTTTTCTTTAAAAGAAATCAAGTATTTTCTCTGTCAAAGACGCTTTTATATTATGGAACGGAGGAAGCAGTAGATTTCTCAAGTCAACAAGGCAGCAACTCAAGTTACCTAAGCTTTCTTTCTTCCAGGAGAAGAAAGAAAGGCGATCTCGCCTCCTGCCGCCAGGGCGCCTTCCTCTGCCGTCGTCCTCCGGCGGCTCCCCTCCGCTGACGACCTCGGTCGTCGGTGGTGAGGGGGGTCGCCGGATCCACGCGTGTGGATTGTTTTAGGCATTAGTTTGTCAGGGTTTTGGACTGTTCATCATCATGGCTTCGGCGATGGCGATGGCGACGCCAACTAATAAATCTTCAGATCCTTCCCAACAAGGCGACGCTTTTGTCGTGGATTTGGAACCCAGACTGTTTAAGCAAGGATGGTGTGGCGGCGACGACATCCTCGTGGTGGACCTGTGTCCTCAGGCTCCGCCGTTGGGACGGCATTTGCTCCAGCGCCGGCGCGGAGCTTGGGAGGTAGTCCAGGAGCGGATGCAGATTGTGGTCTGCATCGGCGCAGCTGGAAGATGGTGGATCTGGGTTCGTGGTTCGTGGCAGGCAGGCATGGTTTCCTCCTCCAACATCTTAGTTGGGCGGGGGTGCCAGATCTGAAGTTCGATGGCGTGTCCGGGGTGTTGCTCCGGTCTGGTTCATTCAACGGCAATGGCTTCGCCTTTATTGGCGAGCCACCTTGGAGGTCCGCAAAGCTGCATATCAGCGATGGAGCCGTGTCGAGCTCGGGTGTGTCAAGCAGAGGATTCTTCAGTCTTGTTTGTAGTTTTACTTCTTGGCTGGTGTTCCTGTGTGCAAAGGCTAGCGTTCTGCTGTCTTTTCAGTTTTGTCAAGTCGGTATGTACGTGGTTTATACTATGATCCTTATGAGAAAAAACGGAGGAAGCGGTATTTTTTTTCTTGACCTGAGGGGAAAAGAAAACGGAAATACGCGTCCCCGAGTTGAGAAACGAGGTGAGCAGACAGACGGCCCATTCCCCTGGAGCTCCCCGCACCCACACACCCTAACCCTAGCCGCCACACGCCGTCGCCGTCGTTCTCGTCCCCGCCCGCCCCCCCTCCCGCGCCGCGCCCAGCGGCTGCTCCCACGAGATCACCCCCCTCCCGACCCCGACCCCACCGCCGTCCACTGCCGCGAGCTCACCGTCGCCCTCCCCCGAGTCCGCCGTCCC
>NC_057802.1:611433486-611441568 GCF_018294505.1 Triticum aestivum | reverse complement strand
TTTTCGTCGATGCAGAGCTGTTCTGCTGCGTGTGATTTTGAGATGTCGTCGATGCCAGCCATTCATCCTGTCTGCTATGTTGTTTATCTCAAAACAGGAAACAATTGATGTTCTGCTTTGCTCAGAATTTAGTTATTGTTTCTTATTTCTGTGGTTGAACAGTGGAAAAAACGAAATTATCTAGCAAACGAATGCGATTTAAGTTCAGGAACATTGTAGACTTCAGTTACACTAGTTAACGCTGAAAAAAAGCTCCAAATTCAGTAAGACGAAAAGAATATGAAAAACAACTCCTCAGAGCTATCCCACGTTGTACCTTATTTCCACTGCAGTCCGTAAGCCTGTTTCTGGAGATCATTAAGCTCAGAAGAAGTAATCGTTGCTGTCTTCAGAGGTTGGATGAGGTGGAGGTTAAGTTTCCTTAAATGTTCGCTAGTTATGCATTCTTCAGAAGCGAGCGCTATCTGTCTTGTGCAGAAACGTTAAAAATGTCAATGCAGTTAATGCCAATCTTACTACCAAGTCGACAACCGTTTACAATTTGAAATCGAGACAGGCGCTTACTCTGTGTGTCAGTTGTTCCATTTATGGCAATGCACTGGTGTGTCGGAAAAATATTAATCAGGAAACCAAATAATTAAGGACCTACAAAGCATGGATACGGCAGAAACTGCCGTATTGGTTTCCTAGTATGGGGGGCACCGGGACATGCATGGATACGCCGGGATACGCGTATCCTGCAGTATCCCATCTTCTCTCAATAAAAAAAAAGAGAAACAAATTGGGTTACGTCGCAGTATGGTGGGCACTCGGGAGCCAGCCTCCAGCCACCGCACCGCTGCCTAGCTCTCTTTCCGATGGCTATCACGCTTGAGCAGGCAACCACGACGGTCGCTAGCAAGGAAGAAGATCCATGCAGAAAGGTAGAAGGCAAGACGGCTGCCGACGAGGAAAAATCTCTGGGCAGGGAGGATGACGGAGACTGCACCCGCCGGCAAGGAAGAAAATTTTGGCGGATTGGAAGGGAAGCCGCCGATGAGCAAGAAGGCGCAGGCACCGGAGCATTCGTCTCATCTCCTCTCTACAGTTCTTAAGCGGCTGGAGGAAAGAGAAGAACGGGATGGGGAATGGCTGGAGGAGCTGACTTGCCTTATGTGGATTCTGAGTGGAGGGTCCTGTACTAACTAAACTTTCATCTAAAACTGATGCAACATATGTCCAGCAGTAACTAAGCAATCTTTCACCTAAAATTTATTACTATATGTTTATATATGCTGTTTTTTCTTCTAAATACTTGTATATCCTGCTGTATCCCCGAATGTCTGTTTTTGAAAAATGCCGTAGCCTGTGTCCCTATACTTGTTTACTCGTGTCTGTATCCCTGTATTGGTGCTTCTTAGCTAAGGTCAAATACGAAGTGGAATACGGCATTTTCACCAAACAAAGCATATTGAGTTTCAATGCAAAATGGCACCTGCTTCTTCTGAAATAAAATTGCGGGAAAATAAATATTGATCCGTCAGATTCTTATCTTGCTGATATGACTTCCATAAATTCTTTGCTGAGCTCGACCTAAAATGGAGGGGTTTCAAGATCTGATACCCTTGAAGGACTCCCAGGAATGAACAAGTACCAGGACAATCTTATTTTCTAAGGATAGAAGGTATCCCATAATTAACATACTACCTCCGTCCGGGTTTTCAAGTCCCCCAGACCAAATCACATGTACCAAGAAAGAAATTGATTACCAGACTCCTTTTGCATCTTTGCATGCAGCTGTACTTAGGGCATCTTCAATGGTTGTAAGATAGTTGTTGGTAGACTTTGCCACATAGGATTTTTGATGATGTGTCATATAATAAATGAGGAAAGAGAGGAAGGTTGTATGTACATGAACCAACACCCCTTGCACAAGCTCCAATGTAGAATGAGAGAGCATCTTATTTATGATCTAACATCCTATTGGGCAAACTAGATACAACCCATTGGAGTTGTTGTATGTTAAGGTGTTGGTTGATGACATGACATATTTTACCAACAAACTAACATATAAACTGTTGGAGATGCCCTTACAGCAGAACCATAGTGTACCCATGAACCCAGCCAGCTCCCTCCCTCCTTCGCATGCATAGGCTCGCTTAGTGCTGCAGTTAATTAGGCGCAGGGAGGCGTACTGATGTGGGGTCGACTGTTTCACTTTTCACAGCGAGATCGAGGCAGCAGCCTTCTAAATGCGCACACGCATGCGGTGCTCAGGGGACCTGTAAACCCGTACGGAGGTAGTAGTTCGGTTAGAGTGGATTTGAAAAGCCACAGCAGATTGATAAATCACTAATTTAGCTAAGTCAACTCCACTATGGAAGGTATTCCCAATGAGACAAGTAGTTTATCGAAGGGGAAACCAAGCACTTACATGGTTCTAAAAATCATTTCTGGTGCTTGAGTTATTTGTCTAACGTTCCGGTTTGTTTAACAAGAAAAACGCACTTGAAATATATAAAAATAGCTATGTACTCCATCTGCAAAAATGAATGCACTTTAGGTGATTCTACCATTGTGTGGACCAAATCAAAAATCATAAAGTAGAAATAAATGCTAATTCTTTTGGAAGGAAAACATAGGAGAACTAAGGTATGGAAGAGTCTAGAATAAATGAGAAGTGTATGTGTTTTGTGCATACTTTGCATTAAATAATAAACTGAAAACAAAAATCAATTCTTTAAGAAGAGAAAATGTTGGATAATTAAAGTATGGGAGATCTAGAAAAAAAGATAAGTGTCTTTTTTGAGGTTTGTGCATATTATGTATTGAGCTTAAGACAAAGCATGGAATATTCTAGATAGTACGTACACGTGGCAACACTAGATGTATTGAAGAGAATATCCAACGGCCAATACTACTCGGATTTGTCTGGCTTGTGCAGAAATGTTAAAATATCAATAAGGTTCACAGTTTGAAATTGAGACAGGCGACTGAGGGACTCTGTGTGTTAGTTGTTTTATTTATGGCAATTCTCTTGTGTGTCGGATGGTTTTTTTAGAAGTAATAACATCAGAAAACCAAATAATTGGACAAATACGTAGTGGAAACGTCATGTTTCACCCAACAAACCAAGCAGGAAACAAAGCACTTATGTGGTTTTAAAAATCATTTCTGGTGCTTGAGCTCTTATTCTCTTGTCTAACATTCTGGTTATTCCTTACAGGGCTATAAATGGCAGGGAGACAGCGCATAGGTCGCCAGTACTTTGAGGAACCACGAGGATTTCGTGATGGCCCTCCTCCTCATCTTGCACGAGAAAGGTCTATCTCACCAAGGCGCTTCGAGGGAGAGCTGTCTAGCCGCCGTGGTGAGCTCCGCAGAATCCGTGATGACAACCAACATCTGGTGGATGAAATTGTTGGACTCAGGCAAGCAATGTCCCGTTTGAAAGAAGATCTCCATTCCTCAAGTCAGGTTATACCTAAGCTCCGTGCAGAGAAAGAACTTGAATCGAGGGAGCTGACTCAGAGGAATCTGAAGCTGGAAGCTGAGCTCCGCTCTTTAGAACCCCTTAGGCAGGATGCCCTTCAGCTACGATCTGAAGCAGGCTCGCTAGAGTCTTTGAGGCAAGAGCTCAACGCAAAGGTGCAGGGTCTGACAAAGGAGCTTGAGCAGCAGAGCTCTGAAAACCAGCGCATACCTGCCATGATAGCTGAACGTGATGATCTGCGGCAGGAACTAATTCGTGCTAGGTACGGAACCGTCCTGGTTTGTGTTTCTGCTACAGTAGGCACAGCATGCTGAGTCTGCGTTGGTGGCCCACATGAGGAATTTATATTAGTATTTCAATGCATTCCCCCCTTTTTATTTTATTTTAGTGGAGGAGTAGCTAACTATTAAGATCACTGCAGGGCGGCTCTTGATTACGAGAAGAATGCAAAGCCGGAGCTGATGGCACAGGTGCAGGCAGTGGAGAAGGATCTTGTGACTATGGCTCAGGAGTCTGAGAAGCTTAGGGCTGAAATTGAGAAGAGAAGGGCACCACCACCTAGTAGGTTTCATTCCCTCACTTGCATCTAAGTCACTGAAAATGAGTTGTGGCTAACCTGTATGTTTAATACACTTTTAGGGGTCAGCGGCTATGGATCTTACGGGCCACCTCCTGGGATGGGCGTGCAAGGCATGTACGACAGCGGCTATAATACCTACACAGACAGGCGCTACGGTACGGGTGCTGGACCATGGGACCCCCCTAGCTACCCGCGTCCTTGATTTGGGCTTTTGATTATTGTCAATCGGCGCTCATCGTCGTGACAAAGTTCCAAATGTCTCTGGTACTGATGCTTGTGGTGATGGTGCCTTGTTCAGAAGACTGTAACCATGAATGCTTGTACTGATCCTTGTGGTGCTGGTGCCTTGTTCAAAAGATTGCAACCATGGATGCCCGTGGGCCATCTTAGGAAGCAATTCATTGTACTTAACAGGATGGGGATCCTTTTGATACTGTTGCTAATCTTTTGATTGGTAAACATTATTGCGTGCCAAAAGTGAGGGCTGCTGCAAGCCTGCATTGCTGCTTTGTTCATGCTGAAGGTGGTGGATAAGGATAACAGCAACCTAATGTTTTTCATTCACCTATCTCGCCTCGTTTTTGTTTTCTTAATACAAATTTGAATGGAGATTTTTTGAGGTACGCAGCACAAGTTTTCTTGGTTGAGTGGTGGCCCCTAAACAAGTGTGGAGATGGAGGTGCCCTGCTTCAGGTGTTGAAGCACAGGATGTTCTGGATGCCTCAGAATTGCGTGCGATATGGACTAGTTAGGTCTGTTACTCTCGATGCAATCCGATAGTGCAAGTTTCTCATGTATGCATCTGTATGGATAAGCCCCGATGCGAGCTATCAACTAAAGCCCCACGCGCCCGAAGTGAAACTTTGATTTTCTTGATGTCAAAATCTGAATCTATGTACATGTATCATGTATGGTTTTCATGAAGAAAAGGCAAAGTTAAGTTATGTACAGCTTCCTAAGAGAAATTAATGATACTTAAAAAAGTTACCTTTTTCTATAACACTGGGATTTTTAATTTGCAGAGGATACCTTTTCATTAAAATTTACAGACATGTATAAACAAAGCTGAGTCAAAACGCTGCCCCGTTCTTACCTTTTTATGTTGCATATTGTATTGCTCACTCCAGACAGTATAATAGAGTTAACTTGTCCAAAACAGGCATAGCAGCGCATCTGGTGTAGTGGTATCATAGTACCCTCCCACGGTACTGACCAGGGTTCGATTCCCTGGATGCGCAAATACGATTTTTTTTTCCTTTTTTCTTATTACTCCCTCTGTAAAGCTGCTGCCTAGCGCATGCCATACCATATTTCTTATATTTTTCCTAATGTTTTCTATTTTCTTCGAGTTTTCAGTTTTTCATGTGGATTATTTGTATTTTTAATTCGAAAACAAGGACCTTTACGGCTGCACATCCTTGAACCCAATATATATACTTTGCAATCTGACTTGGAGGAAGTTTTGGCAAATAAAATTCGGCACGCCTTGATTTGCTTGAAGCCACCGGTGTTGGACGTGGGTGCATGACAAATTATTGGAGTTGCCGGCCGAGAAGGGAGTGATGACGGTGGCGCGCCTTCGGCTCGCTTCAATGCTTGTAGTCGTCGTTAGGTGGTCTACGGATCTGGATGTAATTTTTATTTCTGTTGTTTGTTGTACTGCCATGATTGAAGATGAATAGATTGAAAGTTTTTCGAAAAAAAAAGAAGGGAGCAAGATACAAGCGGAAAAGAAAGGAGAAAAAAACGAGTACGTACACCCTTCGAAGACGCTGGGCAGCTGTAGACCGACTCGACTACATACACCCTTCGAAGCCTATTATATATACACCGATCGACAGCTCCAACCTCTGCGTGCGTACATACATTGCTCCATCAGGATTAGTTATTTCACAGGTCGATGGGACGACGGCTATGCTGAAGGACAAGGTGGTCCTCGATCCTCGTCCGCGTCAAGGACCCGGCAACGTGTAAGCGGTGGCGCGGCCTCGTGACCAACCGCTCCTTCCTCCGGCGCTGCTGGCCGGAGCTCTTCGATGTGTCTTCACCAAACGGAAACAGCCCCATGGAAGGATCGTCTTGAAAAGCCGCGGTCGTGATTAGCGGGTGATTATGGGAGAAGGAATCATCTAGACGTTATTAGACGTTATTAGACCTTGACCATGACGAGTTCAACCTCCAGTTCTGGAGAAGGTTAGACCTTGGGAGTTGCCGATATGTATCATTTGGGAAAAGAAAGGTGTGCATATCCACCCCTTAGAGATGATATCGCTACAATGGGAAATTGCATGCCCCTCCCTTCCCACGTTTCGGAGATGAAGATTTCTTTATGTTGGGCTTCGTTGCTTTGAACTCGGAGGCCACCAATACCCATCGATGGAACGCTTTCACCGCTCTGTATGCAAAGGAAATGGCCCAAGATAACGATCTGAAAAAATGTGGATGAAACTTCATAGTGGTCATGTACTCACACGGTTGAGCTAAAACATCTTGACAAGAAACACACCAAGCTAATAACTTAGATGTAAGGAACAAACCGAGTATATAGTTGATAGCTAAACTTATAATATTTGAAAGAACATAAATAGGCAATTTTGGCACTTAAATGTTCAACAATATCTAGAATAGAGTTGAGGTAGCAAGCCTACAACTCGATAATAGTTGAGAAAAAAACTTTTTCTGTGAGCCACCAGTCCACAAATTTGATTTGGAATGAAAATTATTTTGTTGACTCCATTTTTGGTGGTTTTTCAATGCTATATTTTAAACAAAAATATATTTAGCCTAGCGTATCTCATCCTTGAAAAACTGTTGGTTGAATAGCTAGTGAGTTAGTTGTACTTCCAGCTCATCAAGGATCAACCCACCGTATAACTAGATGATGCCTCGAGAGTTTACATGGGATTGGTTGCAATATATTTCAGTGAGATTTGTTTGTAAGAAACATCACTATTTTGGGTTAATAATATGAAAATCTAAACTAAAATACATATTTTTATGGTATTTGATTATTGCATATTTGTAAAATATTTATAGAATACAAGTACTCCCTCCATCCAAATATATAGGGCCTGATACGCTCATAAGATTAATAATATATGAGATGTATGATATAAAATTTATATTATTAGAAAGTCCTTTAATATATTAATTGTGCCACGATGCCCCAACTCTGGAGGACTTTTTGTACAAGACAAGGGTACCGTAAAGCAAGGAGGACTCTACCTCCATCGACATAGCGGAATAGGATTTGTAACCCTAGGTGCTCCGCACGGTCTATTATATAAACCGGGCCATGCTAGTCGATAGGACACAACTTAGAGATTAGAATCCTTCGGTTCATACCTCTACTTTGTACACCTCAACTGCAATATACACGAGCAGGAGTAGGGTATACCTTGATCATGAGGGTCTGAACCTGGGTAAACTATGTGTCATATTTCCCCTCCGACCTAATTGCTACGTTTGGGCACCCTACCGATAGATCTGCTGGATTTAGCTTCGACAAATATGAATTTGATGGTATACATTTTTTTGATCAAAAGGGGTTTCCCCCCTCCCCATTTTATTAAAAAAATGGGGCACAACATCCAGGTAACAACTAAAAGCTGTCGGACCTAAGAGAAAGCAAAAGGAAAGGCCGCACAGGGCAGCTAGGACAGCTAAACAGTCATTAGACCATAATCCCACAAGAGCTAGCTTACGAGAGAAGGAGAACTAGTCTATTACATGAATTTTGTTCTCCCGCAGGAGGCATCACCCCGGGCGCGCTTTGAGCATGAATTTGTAACATTCATATCATATATTATGGTTCTAACCAGTGGCCAAAGGCATCTTTGAAAAAAGAATTAGTCCCTATATTTTTGGATGAAGAGGGTAGCATAATAGAGTGAAAACTACTATGTCTTCGCTTGCCTTAAAAAACTTGCAAGAGCAACAGAATGTGTTTCTGTCCGGATGAGATGAACCACAATCAAATCATGAAAAGGAAGAATGAAGGGCATGTGAAAGGATCGATATAGTTGACTAT
>NC_057802.1:611429736-611433257 GCF_018294505.1 Triticum aestivum | reverse complement strand
ACTAACAATTTTTAGCTTTTCTTTACCAAATTAAACTTTGCATCAAAGTAGGTTGTCTAGATATGCAACTAGGTGAGCAACCTATATGATGCAACAACAACAAGCACACAAGCAAGCAAGGGATACAACAAAATATAAGCTTGCACAAGTAAAGGTAAGAGATAACCAAGAGTGGAGCCGGTGGAGATGAGGGTGTGTTACCGAAGTTCCTTTCCTTTGAGAGGAAGTACGTCTCCGTTGGAGCAGCGTGGAGGCACAATGCTCCCTAAGAAGCCACTAGGGCCACTGTATTCTCCTCACGCCCTCACACAATGCAAGATGCCGTGATTCCACTATTGGTGCCCTTGAAGGCGGCGACCGAACCTTTACAAACAAGGTTGGGGCAATCTCCACAACTTAATCGGAGGCTCCCAACTGATGGGGAACATAGTAATTTCAAAAAATTTCCTATGCACACGCAAGATCATGGTGATGCATAGCAACGAGAGGGGAGAGTGTTGTCCACGTACCCTCGTAGACCGACAGCGGAAGCGTTATCACAACACGGTTGATGTAGTCGTACGTCTTCACGATCCGACCGATCAAGTACCGAACGTACGGCACCTCCGAGTTCTACACACGTTCAGCTCGATGACGTCCCTCGAACTCCGATCCAGCCGAGTGTTGAGGGAGAGTTTCGTCAGCACGACGGCGTGGTGACGATGATGATGTTCCACCGACGCAGGGCTTTGCCTAAGCTCCGCAACGGTATTATCGAGGTGTAATATGGTGGAGGGGGCACCGCACACGGCTAAAATATCGTATATCAAGTGTATTTAGAGGTGCCCCCTGCCCCCGTATATAAAGGAGCAAGGGGGAGGCCGGCTGCCCCTAGGCGCGCCAAGGAGAGGGAGGAGTCCTCCTCCTAGTAGGAGTAGGACTCCCCTTTCCTAGTCCTACTAGGAAAAGAAGGGGGGAAGGAAAGAGAGGGAGAGGGAGAGGGAAAGGGGGCTGCGCCCCCCTCTCCTAGTCCAACTAGGACTCCTCCTGGGAGGGGGCGCGCCACCTCCTGGCTGCTGCCCTCTCTCTCCCCTCAAGGCCCACTAAGGCCCAATACTTCCCCGGGGGGTTCCGGTAACCCTCCGGCACTCCGGTTTAATCCGAAACTTCTCCGGAACACTTCCGGTGTCCGAATATTGTCGTCCAATATATCAATCTTTATGTCTCGACCATTTCGAGACTCCTCGTCATGTCCATGATCACATCCGGGACTCCGAACAACCTTCGGTACATCAAAACATATAAACTCATAATATAATTGTCATCGTAACTTTAAGCGTGCGGACCCTTCGGGTTCTAGAACTATGTAGACATGACCGAGACACCTCTTTGGTCAATAACCAATAGCGGGACCTGGATGCCCATATTGGCTCCCACATATTCTACGAAGATCTTTATCGGTCAGACCGCATAACAACATACATTGTTCCCTTTGTCATCGGTATGTTACTTGCCCGAGATTCGATCGTCGGTATCTCGATACCTAGTTCAATCTCGTTACTGGCAAGTCTCTTTACTCGTTCCGTAATACATCATCCCGCAACTAACTCATTAGTCACAATGCTTGAAGGCTTATAGTGATGTGCATTACTGAGTGGGCCCAGAGATACCTCTCCGACAATCGGAGTGACAAATCCTAATCTCGAAATACGCTAACCCAACAAGTACCTTTGGAGACACCTGTAGAGCACCTTTATAATCACCCATTTACATTGTGACGTTTGGTAGCACACAAAGTGTTCCTCCGGTAAACGGGAGTTGCATAATCTCATAGTCATAGGAACATGTATAAGTCATGAAGAAAGCAATAGCAACATACTAAACGATCGGGTGCTAAGCTAACTAAATGGGTCAAGTCAATCACGTCATTCTCCTAATGAGGTGATCCCGTTAATCAAATTACAACTCATGTCTATGGCTAGGAAACATAACCATCTTTGATTAACGAGCTAGTCAAGTAGAGGCATACTAGTGACACTCTGTTTGTCTATGTATTCACACATGTATTATGTTTCCGGTTAATACAATTCTAGCATGAATAATAAACATTTATCATGATATAAGGAAATATATAATACTTTATTATTGCCTCTAGGGCATATTTCCTTCACCAACGACACCACGAAGCTTCACCACAATGGAATATGGCTCCGCGGTGACCTCAACTGTCTAGGGTGCTCAAACACCCAAGAGTAACAAGATCCGCAAGGGATTAGTGGTGGGAATCAAATTTCTCTTGGTGGAAGCATAGATCGGGTCCTTCTCAACCAATCCCTAGAAAATCAACAAGTTTGATTGGCTAGGGAGAGAGATCGGACGAAAATGGAGCTTTGAGCAACAATGAAGCTTGGGGAGGGAAGAGGTGGTCAAGTTGGGGAAGAAGACCCCCTTTATATAGTGGGGGGAAAGATCCAACCGTTACCCACTTATTCAGCCCGCGACATGCGGTACTACCGCACAGACCCGCGGTACTACCGCAAGGTCTTGCGGTACTACCGCTCACGCGACAGAGACTAGACGAGGCCCTGTTGCGTATAGCAGTGAGCGGTAGAACCACCGGAGCGGTACTACCGTGCGCCCTTGCGGTACTACCGCAAGGCAGGGTTCAATCTGGGCTGGGAAGGCACGGACTAATAAAATTACATCCGTGGCTACTTCCGCTGAGTTTTGGTCTGTGCGAAAATCCGGCACGGTACTACCGCTAGCAGGGAGCGGTACTACCGCATAGGGCACGGAAGTAAAAAATTACTTCCGCCCCTACTTCCGTGCGTGCCAGCGTTCTGGACTAGAGGCCACTGTACTACCGCTCGCGAGGAGCGGTACTACCGCACGACGCGGTACTACTGCTACCCTGGGCGGTACTACCGTGGACCGCTACGGTACTACTGCTCCCTTCAGCAGTACTACCGCACGCCCCAGAACTATAGCATTTGGAGGCCTTCATCTTCGCAAAGACTGTTGGGGAACATAGTATTTCAAAAAAATTCGTACGATCACGCAAGATCTATCTAGGAGAAGCATAGCAACGAGCGGGGAGAGTGTGTCCATGTACCCTCGTAGACTGAAAGCGGAAGCGTTAAGTAACGCGGTTGATGTAGTCGAACGTCTTCGCGATCCAACCGATCAAGTACCGAACGCACGGCACCTCCGCGATCTGCGCACGTTCAGCTCGGTGACGTCCCTCGAATTCTAGATCCAGCTGAGGACGAGGGAGAGTTCTGTCAGCACGACGGCGTGGTGATGGTGATGATGAAGTTACCGGCGCAGGGCTTCGCCTAAGCACTACGACGATATGACCGAGGTGTAAAACTGTGGAGGGGGGCACCGCACACGGCTAAAGATCAACTTGTGTGTCTATGGGGTGCCCCCCTCCCCCGTATATAAAGGAGGGAGGAGGGGAGGGCCGGCCGGCCCCTAGGGCGTGCCCCAAGAGGGGAAACCTACTAGGACTCCAATTCCTAGTAGGAATCCACCAAGAGGGG